>NC_053134.1:17899628-17927128 GCF_010015445.1 Perca fluviatilis
GTGTGCGTGTGATAGGGCTTCTGTGTGACTGTTGCTTGCCCAAGCATTTTAGGAAAAAAGGGACAGAAAAAGGAAAATCAAATCACTTTTCAGAGTGGCTCCACAAAGCCAGCAAAGACCTCAGACAAGCTTGCTTCACCCAAAATAGATCGCCCGGACCACAGTTCTCTCTCTCCCTCGTCATGATGAGGCTATGCTCCCAATGACAATTGTCTCCAGAACTTTCTCTGACTCATGGCAGCATAGGCAGGGTATTAATAACTTCAAGGCTGGCTTTATGATGAGTTTTTGGTCACTCTATCAGTGTCTGAGGCGAAAAATGGATGTCTACTGTAAGTTCAGTGCAGTTTTAAGGGAGTTTGATTCTCTCTAACAGCAATCTACTGCGTGATACAAGATGGTGGAATATTATTTGTAGCTTTTTTTCATTTAATCATCGTTTTCCAATGTAGGTATTAGCATCGTTTAAACAGTTAAATTAAACAATCAATATCACTCTCGTATCTGTCAGTTCTGTCGGTAGCCTAGCTTAGCTCCGCTTAGGTAAAGCACACAGGATGACACAGAGCCTCTGTTTTAATTTGTCCAATACTTTGGTGTATGACCAAAATACAGACAAAACTAGCTACACAGTGTTAAATGCTAATTAAAAAATGTGAAGACGGTGAACATGGCAAACATTACACTAGCTAAACATCAGCTTGTTAGCATTGTCATGGGGGGCATGTTAGACTGCAGACGTTAGCATTTAGCTCAAAGCACCGTTGTGCCTAAGTACAGCATTACAGAGAGCTACTATGGCTGTAGACTGGTTTTGTATACTTAAACTTTTGTATACCTTCCCAAATGCCTGTATGGAATTGGAAAAAGGGCTTCCGTCCATGCGCAGCATTAAATATGAAGCAGAATAATTGCTTTTAAAATATAATAATTGAATTTATAGCTTTTCATGGACTCAAAGTCGCTTTACAGGGCAGGGTAGATTAAAAAACATAACAAAAAAACGAGCAAACAAAACAAGTAGAACAAAACAAGATACAGATGAAAAGGAGGGGGCAGGTGGACTATGGGTAGGCTGAGGTGAAGAGATGGGTCTTGAGGGGGACTGGAAGATGGTGAGGGACTCAGAGGTGCGGATCTCTTGGGGAGGGAGTTCCAGAGCCTGGGAGCTGCTCTGGAGAAGGCTCTGTCCCCAAACAGCGAGGTTGGACTTTTGGATATTTTAAATCCAAAATGAAACAATTAGAGGCAGATTCCTTTAGATATTCCTTTAGTTGTTTTATTCACATGACAACTAACAGACTAAATACATTTCTCTTTTGAAATAAGAGTTTCCAATGCTTGACTTTTAGTTCCTCTTAATTGGGTCTCCGTTTGTGTTTTCTGTTTGTAACTGTGTTTTTATTTATGCTGCCTCCTGTCTTGGCCAGGTCTCCCTTAAAAGAAGAGATTCTTAATCTCAGTGGGACTCTCCTGGTTAAATAAAGGTTAATTAATAAAAAATAGTCTGAATAGGGAGGCTTTGAGACACATTCTTATCAACCTAATGCATGTTTTGTTTCTTTTGCATTGATTCATGAATTAAAAAAAAATCATCTGAGTCCCTGTGTAACTTAATAGGTTTTTCATAATGAAGCTAGGGCCCCTTAATTCTACTGTGACCTTGTGTAAAGCACACAAAGAATGGTGTTTTCCCATGAGATGCCCTCTTTTCCCCAGCGCTAGTGTTTTAGAATAATGAACTCTGCTTAATAGCAGGGTGTTGGTGTGAAACAATGAATGATCATCAATTAAAATGGCGGGAGAAAAGGGAAAACAAATGACCCCGGTAACCCTTGGTAACACGGAAAGCTTACTTGTGTACACACATAAAAACCAGTGCCACTTCACTACTGCAATTAAGCACATTTTCCTCCCCTAGAGGATGCATCACAACAGGGCAATGATGATAAGGTAAAGTCCCTTAAATGTTGCTATGATTGCGCAGATGAAAGACCCCTGGGTGAACGTGTGAAAGTCCAATAATGTCTCTCTTTCTGCACCCTTGGGGAACAGAGGCAAAGTATGTTAGACAGGGTTAGGCTCCTGATCAGGGCCAGCTGAGCTCCAATGTGTGAAAATCTATAATAAAGCATCTGCAAGTGTGTGTGTGTGTGTCGTTGAGTGTGAACTTGTACCGTATGCAAGGATTATTTCAAGCATGTGTGGGAGATAGCTAGCTAAATTGCAGATGCCATTTCACTTTTAAAACTTACTTTCTTTGTATTTGTGCTTTATTTTTAGTTTCCTGTTCTCTCTTCCATTTATTTTCACCAACACAGAAAGGAACTAAGCAGGGGGTGGGACATTCACAATATACAACCTCTCTGGCTCTTTGCCAACAAAATATCAGTTGAAAAAAGCAATATTTTCTTTCTTTTTTTTTTTAGAAGAAAAGTCTTTATTCCCACCTCAAAAAGGTTTACTCATTGTGGGGATATTTTGGATTCGGAGTTGAACGTGACGTGAAGAAGAATGCACAGCTACAGTGATGGCCAGGAAGAAACACAGCAAACCTCACATCAGTCACATAGAAAAAGTAATAGACTTATGTTGCTGCATAAGGGTGTCACATAGGTTCTGTAGCTCTGCTGGAGGCACTGCCTAAGCTGGGGGGCAACTCTTCAAATGTAACTGTAACTGCAACTTGGGGCTACGAGGTCTGCAGACATGGAGACCACAATAACTGCCATTGGTCAGGTTGAGCTGCTCATGTTTTCTCCTAGATGTTTCCTAGTGCCACCAGAAGACGGTGGGTAGTAAAGAGATAAAATGGAACATCAACAAGAAAGGCTAAAGTATTTTCTCTTTTTCTTAGTTAAAACTAGACAATTTTGTGTGTTGGGAACTTGCAAAGCTCCAGTGCACATTTTCTCCTCTCTGGACTGTTGTTTCAAAATGAAAAAAAGCAATATCAACCTTAATTACTCCAGGTATATATAATAATGCACGACATGGCCAGTTCTGATCATATTCTGTTACCTCGAAGACAAAAAAAAAATGACAAAAAAAAATTAAAAGAAATAACTATTATATATATATATATATATATATATATATATATATATATATATATATATATAATAGTTATTTCTTTTAATTTTTTTGTCATTTTTATATATATACACACACACACACACACACACACATATACATACTATATATATATATATATACATACATATATATATATATATATATATATATATATATATATATATATATATACATATATATATATATATACACATAAAGCATGTATTTGTCTGTATGTGCAGATACTGTAGAATATCATAAGTACAAAAGACAAAGATGCTTTCTCCACCTAATTAACACCTATGCACAACTGCTGCACCTACATTTCAGTAATATAATTGGACCAACTTTTTACCTGTATCCATTTATGCAATTGCCTTTAATGCTTGAATGGTAGTTTACATTTCAGCTATTTGGCAAAAATATTGCTTAGATTTAATTAACAAATTTGAGTGCAAACACTGTAAATGTAAACCATGCAGATGGTTCAACAAGCAACCCAAATAAAACAGTAGAGACGCTTCACCCTCTTTTTGAAAGCCTCCATTTTAGCGCCTGTCTCTTTAAGCCCCCCTCCTAAAAAAGCCCGTCTGCTCTAATTGGTCAGCGTTTCTGGGTCTTCCGCATCTGCACTCTCGGCGTCTCTGCGCTACAGCCGTGAAAAGACTGTAACAGCACTGTAGCAGCACGTTTTATCTATATATAGTAAAGTTGTGACATCATGACCGAACAGAGGTCCTGAGAGCTCGTTTAAAGGCACCGTTTCTGAATACGGCCTGTGCTCATTTCTCTGTGGATTGAGCTGTTTGATAAGTTCACAGTATTTATATAGCACCTTGACCTGTTTAATAATCAAAAAAGAAAGGAAATCTCACTTTTTTTACAATAATCTTTAAATCTGCAGTGGATAGAAAGCAAAACAATGCAAGAATTTGAAGTAGAATGAGACCTCTTCCTGCAGCTCTCCCCTCTCTGTTGCATGGGCAATGCATGTGCAGAACAGCCAATAGGAACGTTCTCTCTCTCTCTCTCTCTTTCTAAAAAAAAAAAGACCTGTAATTGGCCAAAGTCTCCCGTCACGGACTAGATTTTCTAAAGCTTGAAAACAGAGCCAACAGGAGGTGCAGAAGTGTAGTTTAAACTGCCTACCAGCTTTATGAGCAATTGTTGCTGAAATGATATCTTTGATCATATCATTATGTGATTAAAAATAATGATAATTTGAGTAAACATCTTTTTATGATTATTATCCATTCATATGATTGATGAAAAGCAAAGCTACAGTGATTGTGACAATTAACAAGGCTGGTCTCTCACACACACACACACACACACACACGAGTATTATAAAAAGTGTTAAAGATGATGTTGAGTTAATATTATAGTTTTTAATAATCGTATGGTAGAAAATCTGATACCATGCTAGCACAAGTGCGTAGTCCTTGCACTTGTGTATGGGAGTGGCAGGGTGCATGGCTCCTTTCACTGCAGCTTGATCAGCATGCAGGCTGAGGTGTGTGGGAGAGCGGTGATTGAATACAGAGGCTGCAGGCCCCGGCACTGCCTTTAATCTCCCCTCCCCATTTAACTTGGCCTCTGTGCTGCTGCTCTTCTGAGGCTCAGCTGGGGCATAAAGACACACATACACATCGCTCCGTCTGCCTGCCTCTCCCGGTCCTATCTGTCTTCTCATCTGTCTGTCTTTCTGTCAGTGTGTCGTCCCAATCTCTACTGTCTGTCTTCTATTGGCTGTTTTCCTTTTTCATTCACTTTTGGGTGCTTTGCATACATTTCTGTCCTCCGCATAAAGAAACCTAAATTTTTCCTAGAAAATTAACAGTATTCCTCTCTAACTACACCTAAACTGTAAAAAAAAAAAAAAAAAAAAAAAACACAGGCACCAAACTGTCATGAAGCCCTATGTGCAATGATGGGGTTTTCCTTCAAGGTATTATGTAGCTTACACATGTCAATGTCAATTTCAGAGCATGATCCATTTTATTTTATTAGCCAAAGGGAAACATTGCAGACTGCATATAATAAGATCAGTGAGTGGGGCTTAGGTTGAGTTGTAGTTACAGTTATCTTTAGCAATAAAGCACTCTTTTATAGGATTTAGAGATTGTCTTATTGCCGTAATCACGCTCCTGAAATCTCATCATTTCAAAATGAACTCTTCATCCTGGAGCGTCTGTGGTGCTGGAGTGGCCCCACTGGCAGGTTCTGCTTCAGACATTTGAGGTGATATTAGGCAGGCTGGAAAAGTGTGTTAAAATTGTAGCCATCAGTCTCTTCCTCTAAATATTGCTGTTGTAAGAGTGTTGTCGTCTTTAACGAGGATCCCAGAAAAGGATGTAAAATCAACAAAACTGTTGCTGTGCAAAGCCTGTTTTTGTTTGTTCCTATTGCTTCTGTCCTTGGAGCGAGCACTGTACAAAAAGGCATCTTCTTTGTCTCTGCAGATTCTCTGTCCTCTATTTAATTTCTGCTGACCTACCTGTCAAAGTGTATCTGTTTCCAGAAGTCCCTTTCAGCACATGGGTGTGCAGGTAAGGGTTAGGTTATTGTCAAGGTAAAGACAAGCTGGTGCAACTAAGTCTTGAAAATGTTCAGAAATGCTTGAAAGTTAATAGGTCAGGTCAATGTATCGAAGTGCATTTCCTCCCTCAGTGCCTTTTCAATGTGCACAAGGCTGTGCGTGAAAGTCCTATTTTTCTGAAGACGGTGGCCCATGCAGGCAGAGAGAGAGGATAATGGTTCTTGAGCGTTTAATTATTTAAAGGAGAGTCAATATATGAAGAGGCAACCCTGAACTTCTTGCCCACAAAGAAGAAAACAGCTCCAGCAGGCAACATGGATGCAAGGTCAATCTTAGAAAGAGAGGGAGTAGAGGTATTCTGTATAGTGCAATCACACAGTGAAAGGAAGAGTGGTCCTCCTTTTAACAAGACCCTCTCCCAGTCAGAGGAAACACTGAACAATACAGACTCAGCGTAACATATTTAAAATATCTCTATCTCTAATATCTAATATCTGCCTATCAGGTGACTGACCTCGAAAAAGCTAACAAAGCTGCCAGAGCACCCAAAACGCCTGTCTAAACCAGTCCCGCTGATGGACAGAATGTGCCGTTAAGATGCAGCAAACCAGGCTGAAAGTTAATATTTGTGTGTCCCAGAGGGAAAAAGAAGTTGTAAGCACAACTTGGGATACGGGAGATGAAAACAAGAGATGCGGCCCATCAGAACCTCCACTCTCGCTGATGGGTCTCAGCTATTGGCTGCTTTTCAAATGTACCGTTCCAGCAGTGGGCCTGCATTTATAAGCAATGAAACTGAGGGCGATGCCTAAACATTTTGGAAGGGCATATGCTATTTTGAAAGGCTTTGGAATATACTGTGTAGCAGTATGTATGCAACACATTATGTCAATTAAACAAGGATTGGGGCTGTATTAAAAGTGTTACATTTAATGGGAACGACCACCTACAGCAGTAAGCTAACATTACTTCCAAAGTAAAGGAGCAAAACATTAACGACCAAAACTAGTTTGTGGGATTACAGGTTACGTTCAAAAAGCCTTGTTCACAACTAGGACATCCACTGTGTAGCTTGGAAGCCGGTCCTGGATGCTATCAGAGTTTAGGATAACATTAGCAACTCTGTCCAGCTCTTTATTGGATTGGGAAATGTAAACTCCAGCATCACCTGCCAATGATACCCGCGATAGTGTTAGCCAAACACATCAGTTAATCTTCATACATCAAAATTGTGAAAATTTTGCCTGGGACATGCATCTTTAGACTTGGTCTTTTAGAACAGTCTCATGCAAGTGCACCAGAAGGTTTCTTCTGGTTTTCAAAAGTCAACTGTAAACAAAAAGTCAAGCCAAAGACTTCCAACTGAGGTGCCTGGATAGCTCACCTGGTTGAGCATGCGCCCCATGTTGAAAGGTTCAGACCTTGCCACAGCGGCGATTCGATTCCAACCTGCGGCCCTTTGCTGCATGTAATTCTCCCTCTCTTTCCCCCTTTCCTGTCTTCAGCTGTCCTGTCTAATAAAGGCCTAAAATGCCCCAAAAAAGTGCTTCCAACCAACCCATGAAGCAACAGTTGTCATTTGGATTTACGTAGTCATTCCAGCCGTTCTACGATCACTGACTGGCTAGTAATGAGAAGCTGCTTTTGTCTCTCGTAAGTTAAGAAAAAAGCTGCTGTCACTTCATTCAGACTTTAAAGTTTGCAATTTGTGTTTCTATGTGCGCAATGTCACTGTGTCTAAGAGGAAGAGCAGGAGAAAAAGAGAGATGATGGACAGAGAGAGAGAGAAGGCAAGTTAAAGATAGAGGCATGTAGCAGAGGAAAGTGAGGGAGAGATCGAGCAAAGAGAGATGAGAGGGACAAAGTGAGGGAGGGAGAGAGAAGATAACAAAAGAGAGATGGACAACCAGTAAAAAATAACTGTGGTATATTCTATGACCTAAGTTATTCATCCAGATGTATCAGTCCTTACTACTCTTGTCCACCTCCTCTATTTTCCAGATGAGCTGAACAGGAATGATTCTCTCATTTGAATAAAAGGCCTTTTCCTTATTATCACAATATTGCCACTGACAACTGACTGACTGACAATGAGACAAGTTTACATAGCATGAAGCACACTGCTCATCTCATGTTGGACCATTGCTAAGGGTGGCTTTTATTCAAACGCACAGATTCTTTTTCACATTTCATCCTCTCAACAGCTACAGTACAAGTGCTGATCTCCTACCTGCCCACAGATAGTTCTCAAGAGATTCTCTAGATATGAGCTTCAGCTATAAATAGAAATAAAAAAAACTATCATGGATACAAGCAAGAGCGATGCAATGAAAATTAGTACAGTATAATAACGCATAACCAAACGACTGTCGGGTATTTGCTTAACTTCTACATGTAAGCTTTTCATTTGGCATGAAAAATAATGGAAACTTATGGATCGCTTAAAAATTATAAATAATGTTAGTCATACGTTGATACACTTATATACACTACTTTAGGTTTAGCAAATCCATCTATCAACTGAGATGATGACTACTTATGACCAGGGGCGATTCCAGGTTTTTTATAAGTGGGGGTCATCATGGAAACATAAATTGGTCATGTGACAAGGGATGGGGGGGGGGGGCACCTCTTTCTGAAACGGGCTGGAGTTACCCCTCTCTCTCAAGAGTGATTAACCTCCCTTTCTGAAATAGAAAACCCAGAGTTTCCCTCATCTCAGGGTCAACAAAGAGTTTTCACTAAACCTGCTTTCTGAAACGGACCTCAGATCTCTGCAGGGTAAACCCAAACAGCTAGCTAGACTATCTGTCCAATCTGAGTTTGTTGTTGCACGACTAAAACAACTTTTGAACGTGCACATGTTCTACCAAAACAAGTTCCTTCCCGAGGCTATTTTGCAGCAGCACTGTGGCTCTGCCCGGTGCTTAGCACCGCCCATGATGATTGTGATTGGTTTAAAGAAATACCAATAAACCAGAGCACGTTTTTCCTCCCATCCCGGAATTCTGTGTGGACAAGCCAGACCCTCCTCCGCAGCGCCGTGGAGGAAGGTCTGGCAAAGCGAGGCTAAGTGTTCTTTAAATGCTCCTGTGTAATTCACCAAGGTCTCCTGGACATTTTTCACGTACGTGAAATGAGTTGTGCTGCTCCTGAGTTTTTCCCTATTAGTAACTTATAGTAGCTGTTACAGTACATTAATGTAATTACACTCAATGACTACGTTTAGATGCACATAATATTCCGGGTTTTGATCCAATTCCGAAAAAGACGATATTCCGACTAAGATGATTACATGGCTAATGAAAGTAAGTATTCCACTAATATTCCCGTTTATACGTAGCCGTTCAAAACAGGATTCTTTTCAAAGTTTACCAGCAACGGCGGACTTGTTGGACGGACGGTGCGAACACAGCGTCCTTCTTTCATTCCTTCAACCAGCTTCTCGAAAAGGTCAGCGTAGCGATGTGTGTGAATATCCAAAAACCTGTGGATGTCCAAGCCTTGTGATAATGTTTAAAAGTTGCTGCGTTTCTCCTTCTTATCGGGTCTGCAGCCTTGCAAACTGTTGGCTGGTTGGTTTGTTGACAGCAACCATAGCAACGCACAGAGCTGACCATAAGCCGTAAACAGGCAAGAGGCCGTAAACTGTGGTAAAAATCCAGATTGAGACGCATATTCCGAATGCGCTGTACACATGTCCGAAGAATGCCTCTAAAACCTGAATAATACTGCAATAACCCACGTCTTAATCGGAAAATGCTATATTCGGAAAAAGGCCTTATTCGGAATTTCCAACCGGAATATGCTGTTTACATGACACGTATCAAATTCAGAATATTGTCATATTCTGAATAACAGTAGAATATTGGTGTGCAGGTAAACGTACTGTCTGAGTCATTAACTGTGGTAAATGACTCTGCAGTATATATTATATTTTTTGTTGGAGGCTGAAGTCAAATAAAAGTGGGAGAACTAGAAAACTCACGGCGTATTAAGCATCAGTAGGGAAGAGGCCATTAGTAGAGGAATTCCCTCAAGGCCTTTTTTTTGCACGGCATATATATATATAATTGGGTTACTTAGCAGTTACCCCAATTTTATAAGCCCAGCAATTTTGTTCAGCTAAGCTTGAATCATCAGGTTTGCTAAAAGGCACTCATGTATCAATATCCAGGATGTCTCCAGGACTACAACACTCTGAGGCCAATCTGAATTGCTTTTAGTTGGCTCCCTTGCAACACAGGAAGTGCTCACTAACTCTTGTACCGATCATTACTCCTGATGTTAAAGACATGAAGGTAAAGGTTAAAAAGTGGAGTATTGCTTTGGGTAAGGTTTAAATGTCATTGTGGGTATCACATTTAAACGTCCGTGTGCAGTGACTGACTCTGTGGTATACTTTTGCATTATCACAGTAGCAAACACTTGTAACTAATGGGAAAATGACAGGATTCTTGACAACCTCTTCATGTGTATGTCTACCTGACATTCTTCACCTCCCATTCTCTTTATGTCTGCCATCAATCTGCTATCGAGTCATTCATGCAGAGAATAACGGAGGTGAATAAATGAAAGACAAAACACTTTCACCCTGTCTTAGTTGTATTGTCTTTTTTGTTTGTCTGAGACATGGCGTTCTTCTTTGTCTAATTTCCACTGTCATTACATGAGAATAGGGAGAAGCAGGGTGAGTATTCACAATACTTTTGATTGCACTATTTATAGTTGTGCAAAAATAAATGTGATAGAGAGGTGTTTGCAATTGGAATGCACATAGCATCAAAAACAATGTTAGAGCGCCTAAGAAGCACTATTCAATAAAAACTGAAAGGTGTCAGAGGGGCACTTGATTTCAACTGATAAAATACATTAAGTTTACAGTTTTGCTTTGGCTGTAAAAAAGTGGTGGTGGTGCATCTCTAATTTGCATGGTAATATGTCATTTATTGTTGTAACTGTGATGTATGTGCGCCATCTCTGCAAAATAAACCTATCAAAAGTTGTTACTCTGCTCATTTTTCACCTTCAACTACCAGCCCCTGGACAATTTCGAGAAAGAGAAAAAAACTCAAATGGGAACTACCTCGGTGAAGTCGTCTGCATAGTCGGAGGGAAACTTCTGCACCCATAATTCTCCTTTAGACTTGCAAATGCATCATCTCGCTCCAAAACTCCCCACCCATTGCCACAAACAGCAGCGAAAAACAAGCACATAAAAAGGCAAACTGTGTCTTATATTTCACTATTCTGGCGGGGGAAGGTGTTTGGCCAGACATTTGCTCATGAATATTTAGGTGATGGTGTTATGAATATGCATTAGGACGCTGGAGAAAGCGCTATCAGCACCCAGATTTATGAGCTAGTGTAGGAGATAATGATAAAGGAGGAGATAACCTGGCTACCGGTATGATGAACAGGATGCACACAGCAAAACAGAAGCTATCGCATGCATGTGCAAGTGCATATACGCAGCTATGATTTTTGTTAAATCCACCATCTGGTCTTAAACAGACTATAGAACACAGTCAATTTGAGCAAAACTAAAGGAAACAGATATAAACTGTCTGGTTTGTTTCTCCTGTGCCCCTGAGGTACATCGCACTTTTTTTTTTTTTTTTTATCTGTGCAATGCAGTATCTGTATGTGTGTGTCATTTGTGCATGTGTGGTGCCCCTTAAAGTGTGCCAACAGTGATAACACACCTTACTGGCCACCCCGTGGTTGCCGAGATATCGCAATCTCGTGCCTCAGGTGCAGGAAAGCCAGGAGGAAGGAGAGACACATACAGAAAAATACTGTTTGTATAATAGTTTGGAATATTCCCTGCAGGAAAGAGGTGCAGATTGGCATGGACACCATGCTGGAACCTCCGGGATACAATTTCATTTTAAAGACAAGGCTATGTTGTGTACAGTTAGAATTTCCTGGATAGCCAAAGTGCTGCAGTTACTGCCAAATATATCCACTGCATTACTGAGCAGGGTGGGTCACCAAAAAAACAATGCTAATTTTACAAGCACAAGGATGCTTTGGCAATATTACAAGCACCGTGTCCACTTCCACCATGCTAAATATTAAGGTTATGCATTTGGATATACTCCATAGGGCAACCAATAAAAAAATCACTGCAAAATATATGACAGAGCTAATTAAACGCTTACCATTGCAGCTCAAGAAAAAAAAAAAACTCTCATGCATGTGAGTCACTGGGAAATTATTTTACTTAGCTTATGCAAGCTTGTTAGAGGCAGCTGATTCAGCCCCCCTCTAAAAATGTCAGAGGAATTAAAATTTGACTTTCAAAAAAACCCAAATCTTTTTTCAAGACTGCTAATCAAACATGGCAGCAATGCAAAATAACTTCTGCTTGTAGAAGTGCAACCAGGAGCTAGGGCTGTAGCACCCAAGTCTGGTTTTAGCTATTCAGTTCTCAACCGAGTCCTGTTGAGGTCTCTCTGTGCCCCTTCCTCTTCTGCTAGCTAGTGTCGAACGCTGCCTGAATTACACTGCAAACAATCTTCAATTACAATCAATCACAAACTCACAAATCAGTAATCAAGAATGGGTGTGTGCAGGGCGTCGGACTGAGGTGGGCGTAGGACTAAGGATGGCCCCACAGAGAATGCCTAGGCACAGGGTCCAGAATTGTGTGCTGCGCCCATGTGCAGGATCATTTGACCTGAATAATGCTAGCATTAGCTGCTAACGCTACTTCCAAAGCACACTCTCCCCACCACACACCCTTCCCGGTTGAACATAATAACTGAATCAATCAATTTATTGACAAGGATATGCACCAATATTGCGCTGCTGACTAATTCAGATCATAGATGTGTGGATGGCAGAGATCTGGCAACAGAGGTAAACAATGAACAGTCAGCCACATAGATGTATTCATTCAACAGATTAATTGTAGCATGATGGTCTCTAGTTTTAAAGTCTTAACCACACAGGGGGGGGATCATTTCCACTTTATTTCCTTTTTCAGTTTGACTGTCTTAGCGATGCCCATCTGAGTCGCCTTCAGTTATGATGATGCGCTCAACACATTGAGCTTAACGAGCAACAGTGAGCGTTTCCGGACCTTTATAGCGTTTGGTTTTGCATCTCAGAATACATACAGGCTGGCCATATCTTATTGGTACCTGCAGTCACGCCACAGGACTTTGGTGCCTACAGCCATGGGCCTGGTCTTGACTCGGACTCGCCGCCATCTAGGCTCGGTCTTGAAGCCACTCAGACTTGGACTCTCAGACTCAACTTAAGTGGTCTTAACTGCAGCCCTGACAGAAATAAACCCTTACCTTTACCCTTTTAATAAATAATGATCACGTCTGAAAATTTGAGTTATGTTGCTGCCAATTAAAATGAATTATGATTGGCTTAAGTTTGTGCAATAAATATATTCTACAACCAATTACCTGTCATGCCAGTATCTACAGCCTTCAGATTTTTAAGATTGAGAAACACCATAGGGCTCCATAAAAACCTAGTAGAGTGTTATGGAGAAATCATTTAGCTAGTTAACCGCACATGTCGACATGAAGTCAGCGCCTTAAAGTGCACACATCATTTCATTCAACAAAACACCAAACCGGAATCACGTCCGGGAGGACAATAACTTCCAATGCGGCAGGGAACGTTATGCCCCGTACACACCTCCTTCCACAATAACTGGATGAGCTGCAGCTGATGGCTCGGCACAGTTGCTGCTATTCAAAGCCGACTAAGTCTTTTGTGCCAGTCACAAAGGTAAATTGACTCCTGCAATAATAAAATAAATACTGTTGCTGCCATTGAGAGCAGGAGGCGAGAGAGGAAAGAGAGATACAGGAAGGCATTGTATATCAGAGCAAGAAGCGACACAGTGTTAGTGCTATGAGAGTTAAAGAGTGCACTTCCTCCTTCATTGCAGCTCAGCTTGGAGGACTTCAGCATATCCACGTCCAGGTTTTTTTTTTTTTTTTTTCTGGAGATCATCACAACCTGAATTCTCATCCCGCACAAACGCACTTTGCTCGGACAGAGGAAACGGCAACGCTTACTATGGCGACAGCATTTTGCATAACAAAAAGGAAGCCAGAAAAAAGAAGATGGCGAGCATGTCAAGCATGTAGAGGAAGTTCTCCATTTATGATTATGTGTGTGTGCATGTCCACATGTGTGTGCATGAGTAATAAAGCCAGGGGCTAGAGCTGGAGCCCAGACAGTCAATGTGCTTTAAGGAAACTACGTGCTCACTGCGGCGCGGAATAAATGATAAATTATTCATTGGCTTCAACACCGGAGCTATCATCAGGCCTCTGCCTTTATTACCAGCTGATGGTCAACCGTAGCTCCGCTTCACCATACTCACTTTAGATAAAGGTTGTGGACAGAGGGAGTGTTGATAGAGTTAAGTGCCCGTTGTTTACTGCTCCCAAAACTCCCTGTTTCACTCTTTTATCTCCCTCTTCTCACCCATTCTGCCATAAGACACATGCAGTCCCTTATTCACCATTGGTTTCTCTTTTCCTTCCCTCTCTGCCCTTTCCCACTTGTCGTTATTCTCTGTCCCCCTTTCCTTGCATTCATCTCTTCCCTTCTGTCCTTCCCCCCCCCGCCCCCTGCCGTCGCTCTGTCTTGCTCCCACAACCCCTATTTCTGTCTCTATCTCCAGTGGAGGTGGTGCCAGGCCAGTGTAATTGGTATTCAGGCTCTGTCAGAGCCAATGCAGAGCCCTGTTAGCAGAATAAGAGTGAAAACATCCTTATCTGGATTTCCACGGTAACCGGAGGGTGGGCGTGTGGGGGACTCAGCTACACTTGCTGCGCTTATTATTTTGTCTATTTCTTTCATTTTTTTGGTCTTGTTTTCCCTCTTGTTTTCTCTCATCGTCCTCCCCCTGCTGTCTGTGCTAATTATTGACTGGCTGTGTTGCAGGCTACTACACACACACACACACACACACACACACACACACACACACACACACACACACACACACACACACACAATGGGATTGCACACATTTACTGGAGCCTGTAATGACACACAACTAACAACATAAAGGAACACATACGCAAAGAAGCATGGAGAGACACCTGCCTGCATGTACACACACTTGCACAGACATTACACAACCGTATAAAGCCCCCTACGGAGGCTTTCACTGGCGCAGCTTCCCCACATCTGCATCTACAGTACCACACTTATTACACACACACACACACTCACTCTCTCTCTCTCTCTCTCTCTCTCTCTCTCAGTTCCAGAGGGCTACACTACAAGACACATGTACTTGCGCAGCATCATTATGGAGCTATTTTGAGGACGTTGAGTAAACGCAATCGGCTCTTGACTCAAAACTGCTGCATCCTCACGCACAGTAAAATGTGACATTAGCTTGAATGAGAATTCATTAAGAAAACACATACACACACACACATATATATATATATATATATATATATATATATATATATATATGCTTTTAAAAGAAAGGGAGTGTGAGAAGGCTTAATCAATGATCAAGAACAGAAAAACAGCCAGGGATCAATGACAACAACAACTACAATAGACAACTTAACAAAACACAGTGTCACAAGTGTGTATAAAGTAATGTTGCATTTGGTTAAAAAAAAAAAAACATGTTACTTAGCTTAACTTTTTGTGATTAGGTTTTCAAAAAATGAGGCAGAGGCTGATGGAAATGCAGAGCGACACCAGGAGCGATGCATCATTAACGTATTTCACTTTTGACCCCAGTGGAACAGGATGTTTTACTACTCTCAATAGGAGCTCAAGATATTCAACAGTCCATATAACAACGAGCTTAGGAAAAAAGGAATATTATGTTTGACTGGGATTTATTACTCAATAAGATCAATACAAGATGCCCTTCAACCTAATAAAGTTTTGTATTTAAGGATCAGATTTATATATTTGTATGAACTCCTAATTGCTGTTGATTTCTAAGGGTTGGAAATAGCAGAAAATGCAAAGAACAGGCACTGATATAGGTATTTAAGCTACACATTTATAAAATTTATAAAAATAACTTCTCTGCATATTCATCAGCTCTACATTTTTATTGGCAGTGGTCTAATGCAACTAATTACATTGGCTCAAGTACTGTTCTTGACTACAAATCTGAGATACTTTTACTTGAATATATATTTCATACTACTTTATACTTTCCCTCCATCACATCAGAGACATGTTCTTCTGCATCGTAGCTGCATTTATCTGACAGCTTTAGTTACTTTACAGATTAAAGTTTTATAGATAAAACATGATGATGATCTTAAAACATGACCGTTTTAAGTTAAACTACCCAACACACACATATATACTGTATATATAAAAACATTTTTGAAATTAGCTCCACCTCAATCAACTACAACAATAAAATGCTACGTATACATTACATTAATGCATCAGCATAAAAGCATCACTCACAATCACTCACTTTTTTTTTTTTAATCATGAGTTTTACTTTAGGTACATCTTGGTAATAATACTTATGCACTTTTACAAAAGTGACATTTAATAATGCAATGACTTCTGCTTGTAATGGAATTTCCTTATATTTCAGTTTTGCCAACACCACAGTTTCAATGTAAAACTCAATGGTGTTCAATGGTGTTTTAAAACACAGATAAACAGGGAATACAATCTTTTTTTAGTAAACTGCTCAAGCCTAAAGTCTGTCACTGTCAAACCTCTTATTCTGACATTTTGGGAGAACAGTTTAACTCTTGGTTGGCAGTAATGTTGACATTGAGCGCATTAACATCACAAACAGACAAAACCTGATGACCTCTGTCATTCTCAAAATAATGACAGCGATAAGCCTCTTAAGTACCGATTAACTGAGCAACAACCAGGATAGTATATTGGCTTCTTTTTGCAGGAAGGAAATTATAGAAGTTTGACTAATAATCTTAGTTCTTATGCCTCCGATGAAGTACATTATTGGAATTCCAAATAGTTGAACTAAATCGTACATGGATAGAAACTATACACATCATTTGGATTACATCCTCTCTCTCTCTCTCTCTCTCTCTCTCTCTCTCCGCTGGCGCAGGTTACTAGCACAACCAATCCCTGCCTGACGTTACCTGAGTTGCCATGGTAACCGTCCCCCAAAAATAATTTATTTCAGGAAGCAACCCATTGGCAACAACCTGTGACTCTCTCTGTCTGTTTCATTCTCTCTCTTCCTCTGTCATCATTCAATTTTTTTCTGTCATGCCCTTTTTACTATACTTCTTATATATATATATATATTTATATATATATATATATATAGAGAGAGAGAGAGAGAGAGAGAGAGAGAGAGAGAGCGAGAGTGAGAGCGAGAGCGAGAGAGAGAGTGAGAGCGAGAGATACATAGTGTCCTTCTTTCCCTTGTCTTCCTTTTCGCCTCATTTGCTGTCACAGTCGGTCCATATTCAGCCACTGGGTTAGTTCATTTGTAACTACAACCAGAGGAAATGGTGCATCAGGCTCCTCCACTACACTGTTATCTGTACTCATGGTTGGAGCTGTGTGTGTGTGTGTGTTTGTGGATGAGTGCACACAAGAGTGCAAATCTATGAGAAGTCTGCGTCTGTGCACGTGTGTGTATTTACATGCATTAGAAAGTGCAAGTGCAAGTGTGTGTGTGTGTGTGTGTGTGTGTGTGTGTGTGTGTGTGTGTGTGTGTGTGTGTGTGTGTGTGTGTGTGTGTACACAGGAGCCCTGCATGTGTAACCGTTTGTGCCAATTATTTCATTACCAGCTGACAGATTTCTCTTTCCACTATTACTGCTCCCCTAGCCACAGGCACCGGCACCGGCACGCATGCACGCACGCACACACACACACACGCACACACACACAGCAACCAGTTCAAGTCCATCAATTAAGGAGGCAATTTGCTCAAGTGGTTCCACCTGGGCCAAAAGGCAGGTGGGTGGCTATGCTCTGTTTACCTATCAGACACTATTAAGGGTGAGATGACACTGGTTTTACTTCTGCCCTCCTCCATGATCTCAGTTCTACCTTTTGTTGTGCCTGCAAGTCAGAGAGTGTGTGTGTGTGTGTGTGTGTGTGTGTGTGTGTGTGTGTGTGTGTGTGTGTGTGTGTGTGTGTGTGTGTGTGTGTGTGTGTGATTATGTCAAGTCCTCAGTTGATAACTTGAATGCACTGTATCTGTCAATGTGTGGCAACCAAATGACAGATGATGCTAACATTTTGTGGATGTGGTTGGTGTGTGTGTGTGTGTGTGTGTGTGTGTGTGTGTGTGTGTGTGTGTGTGTGTGTGTGTGTGTGTATGTTATGTGTCAGGTCATCAAGCTGACATGTAGAAGAAGTAGCAGATGCTTCTTCTGTTCGCACACATCTCCATCTTTGATAAGATGGCTTCAGTGAACCCTCGACGTGTGTGTGTGTGTGTGTGTGTGTGTGTGTGTGTGCTGTTTTTGTTGTGTGTATGCGCTGATGTACGACTGTGTGTATGTGTGTGGCCTCTGCAGCAATACTTCATCCTCTCCAGAGTCCCATAAGAAGCTACTGCACTGTGTGTGTTTGTCTGTGTGCGCAATTGACCCTTTGTGGCCGTGTATGCATATGCATACACGGCTGCCTCTGTGCCTGTGTGTGCACATCTTCACTTGCTCGCAGCATTTATTCACTATCTTGAAGAAGCGTGTGTTTGGAATGTATGATGAAACTCTCTCTCTCTCTCTCTCGCTCTCTCTCTCGCTCTCTCTCTCTCTCGCGCTCTCTCACACTCTCTCACACACACACACACACACACACACAATATGTTTGATAAATTAAACTTGGAGCTACAGGAATTTGCTTTGCAATGTGCAAGACAAACACGAGATAGTGCATACAGTCTGTCAAGCTCCGGTGTATATTTGAGTGTGAATGTATGCATACGTCTGCATTTGTATTTGTCGCTATACTTCTGCATAATAACTGGACGCAGAGACATCTGTGGCAAAGTTTATCTGCACAAGGAGCGAGGCAGTGTGTTTACATGCCAACCTCAGCGTACAGATGTGCTCCAAGACACATGCAGGAGGTAAATCGCACCAACAGGACCTACATGTCAATGTTTCCTTCTTCTGCTGTTTGATTTAAGCAAGGGCATTCTGTTTCCTGCATCCCACAAGCCCCATTTCCTTTCAACTCATTGGATGTGGTATTATCCTTGGGCTTATGTGGCCGTGCAAGAGGTATAATTTATTGTCTGTTCAGCAAGGCAAATGTGCAAGGCTGGCATATTTCATTTGCTGAATACATATCATTATTAAAATGTGATTTTGGGTGTGTTTCACACTGTGTGGTGAAATGCTATCTAGGGTACGTCTGATGCATGCCCTTACTGTGAATTTCTTGGTGATAATGACCTCTGAAATATGGCATATAAGGTACACCGTGAGAGCGGAAGAGGCTAGCTAAGTCAATGTTCTGAAAGGGAAACGATGTGTGGCAGAGTCAGATCTTTCACGCCCAATGGAAATAAATGCAAACCAAAAAAAAAATCACTTCCCTTTGAAAAAAAAAACACACAAAAATTACCCCCCCCTTATTTTTTTTCTGCCCAAACAGACAGCAGGTTTAGCACCCATAGCAGTGAATCCGGCATAACTTGTAAATTATCGCACACACAGTGTGTGCACTATATGTATTACTTTTAAGTGAAGAATGTGGCTTTCAAAATGCACTAGCGGCAGCACTATAAAGAAACAACACACCACGGAAGAAAGCTTTCTGTATTCATGAGTTTGGTTTTAACAGTCCCTGCAGGTACAATAATGAAGTTCTTCTCCCCCATGTGGAATGGACCGTAATGATTATGATGAAGCAGATCGCCGGCTGTTTTTCTCCCCCCCCAACCCCCCTCCTGCTGTTGTATCGACAGAGCTGTAAAAATAAGCATAAAACTATATGTAGCAATGGTGTAACTGTAAAAAAAAGAGGCTATTAACAAATGCAGAGAGAGAAAGAGGGGGGGAAGCAGAAGACAGGAGATTCCGCTTAAACTCAAACTATTCTGACAGATGTACAAACAATTGTATTGCATTTTGAGGTATAATCGCAGCACAAGACTAGCATATTTTAATTTTCTCTCAGCAGAGTTTTTGTCAGTTTTTACTATCTTATGACTTTAATAAGTCTGTGTACTACAAGACCCATCAATCAGTTCTGGAGTTATAGCTGGTTTTGGGTCCTGTGTTTTGAATTTCATGCATGACAGATTCTGCATTCAAACTACTTTCACAACTTCATAAGACAAAGGGAGGGTGGTTGCAATGAGTAAACACGATAAAACGGGAAATCATTTGAATAAGGTTATTCAAGCAACCTGTTGGATTACAATTTGACGCTGTGGTGCTAGCCAGCTACGTCAATTATGTCAATGATGATCACCATAAGTGCAGCGAACGTGTTGAGTTATCTCGACTAACATCCATGTCATCCTCCCCCCCTCCACCCTACACACACACACACACACACACACACACACACACACACACACACACACACACACACACACACACACAGACGCTATAATGGCATTAGAAGATAAATGAGTGGCATCGCTCGTTATGACCCATAATGTTATGGCTTGTCCTTTACAGTGAGCTAAACCCATTTTCTCTTGCTGCGTTAGATCAAGAATAGGAATTGGAACCCCACAAGCAATCTATTCAAGGGTGCAACAAGCTAAGGGGATGTGACGTGCCAATGTTTTTTAGTGATTTTCATTATGTGTCATTCTATTCTAATTCATTTTCAATTGGGCCATAAGAGCTGCTGCTGTAAGCAGTACAAAAGGCAGGAACGAACGAAGGAGGATCTTGTTTAGCTGCAAGACATTCTGTGAAAGAAAATAATGATCTTTATGAAATTGCTTTAGACACAATCTGACAGCCAAGACAAAGCAAGTGGCTGGCCTTGTACGAATCGATAAAGCCTCCATTAGTTTTCTAAAGAGTAACATGCAATTTGTTTCGCTGGAGCAGCATAGCATCGGTAATATTCTGCCCCTTTGACACAAAAGGCTAATGCACTATAGCCAACCCAATGTAAGATTAAACCTACATTTCTGTCGGATGGAAATGAAAGAAAACGCAATGGATCCATAAAGCATGACCGAGCTTGTTACCACAGACACCACATTTGTGTCACAATGGCCTCCAAGGCTGAGCTTTTGTGAAAACAGAAAAACCTTGCTTCTAAATCGGTTCAAAGGATTGTGATCTCATGCACGGAGAAGATCAAACTTCTTAAGTAGCTATTGATCAGCCAGATGAACAGAGACACGGCGACTGATCGAACGCTGGGATGACCTCATCTCCACCTTTGACACAGCGGGAAATCACAAATTGAAACCGCAGAAGGGGAAGCACACTTCTCACCCATCATTTCCTCAATGTGTGGAAGTATCACACTCAAGCACCCTGGTGGGTCACCGAATCAATAGTCAGGAGAGCTGGTTTATGAATTGAATGGACAGAGGCTCAGCACTCCTTGCACTTGTATATCTTGATGGATACACTATAAACTCGGGTTAGATCATCCGAGGGGAGGGACGATCTCTTTGAAAGATGGCCATGACGGACATGTTGCCAGTGTTGCAAGAATGAGCCCAGAGGAATCCGCCCATCCTCGGAGGAAAACGCTGATCTGAGAGGATCTTTCTCCCACCAGCTGACAAGCCGATAGACAAATGGCCTCTCTAGTCGCTAACCTCTCAAACTACTGGCCCTCCTTTTTCTTGTCCTACTCCTCACTGTGTGTGTGTGTGTGTGTGTGTGTGTGTGTGTGTGTGTGTGTGTGCGTGTGTGCGTGTGTGTGTCTGCCAAACACTCCTCCTCCTCCATCCAATCTCGCACGTGCGTGTACACACGCACATGACTAATTTATAGAGCCGAGCTCGCAGCTATCGCAGTGACCAGAACTTGTTCCCTGGCTACTGCATTAGGTTTTAATTGAAGCTACAGCTGCAGTTATTAAAATCCCTCAATCCTCCCCGCAATGTCTTATATCCAGGGAGAGCACAATCTAGCAATCTGCGCTAGCTTGCTGATCTGTGCCACAATTTACTGCACGTGTTACACATTTTATCAGCAGCATCTGTATTACGTTAATGCGCCGGAGTAAGGCGTAGCGTCGCATGTCCTTGCTGATGCAAGGTTTTACAGAGTAGCTCAATTCTGTGTCTTCAAGAGCGGATTGGTTGGGCCTCGGGGAGTTTTAGACGGCACTTCATGGGTGGAAGGGCACGGATGAAGTGTGTTAGGTCGATGTCTTTCTGATATCACTATTTCCAAAGGCCAATGAGACTCTCCAGTAAAATCTGGAACCTAGAGAGGATCCTCACAGCCAGTTTTTATTTTTTATTATTAGACTCAAACTGCCTTTTTTTTTTATTGTCCCTGAGCACTGCCAAAACGCAATCAATAGGACTTTAGGAAAACTGGGTGCAATAGTGCACACACTTTACTGTTCAACAATCAATAAGAACTGTAAAAAACAGTGCAATGTGTAAATATTGGACATTTCATAAACACACACACACACACACACACACACACACACACACACACACACACACACACACACACACACACACACACACACACACACACACACACACACACACAGATGAAAAGTGCCCTGGACGCAGGGCTCGAGGGGGTCATTCGGATTAGGCTTAGATTATTTTGAGACACTACCACGGGTTTCTGCTGCAACTGTGATTAATTCATCAAACGTGAATGAATTAACAAACCCTTTAAGTAATGAATCAATTAAGCAATTGATTAATGTGCATTGCCCCCATGGTTTACAGCTGATACTGACCATTAAAGATAAATTGTGCTCAATTTAAATCAAGTTTACAGCAGATTACATGCGGAGGAATGCTCTGCTTACCTTTGTGTACCATTGCTGTGAGGGGTTTGACATCACTGAAGATTTGCCAAGTAAAACAGTGATTGGGACATTTGCTTCTGTATGCTAGAGTATTAACTGCGGCATTAAATACAATGCATACCATCTTTATGTCACTTGAGCCTAAAGCTGTGCTTCGGGGCTGAATTCCCTAAAATCCCTCCCTTCTGCAGATTAATAATAGATGCTTAAAGAGGAAGACATACTTAATGACTCTGCTGCTGCTGTGGCTACTGCTGTATCTCTAAGTCATATTCAAGTCAGAGCTCTTACTGCAGCTCACTCTGGCCTTGTCTGTAATTAAACAAGCGATGTCTTTTGGATGCAGGTGATGCTTGGAAAAACAACTACACCTTTTTTAACGGCCGTGCCTGAAGTGTGCTCAGCATTCTGTTCTGTTGTTTAGCACAAATACATTTAATATTCCGACGGAAAAAACGAAACATTCGCAGATGGCACGATGAAATTGAATAGTCGGACTGTACTCTTTGCGATAAGAGAAAAAAATAAATAACAGGAAAACAAGATACCGTAGCATAAAGAGGGGAAACACTGACAACTGTCATCATAAACAACAGTTGTGTAGCAGTCCTTCGTTATCTTACATAACCATCCGCTGTTTGGCAACTCGGGTGCAGAAAGACAAACATGAATTTGCAGTTGTGGAACTAGTCCCATTCCTGCAGAAAGGCTTGATGAATCGACTGGTCACCGGCAGGTAATGGGGTCACATCTTGAAAGGTGGGCGCCTGTAACAGAAGCCACATAGGAGTGCAGACACGAGGTGCCTTACTTTCGAAACTCATGTCTAAAGACAGGGCTTCCCTTTCTCTACGGGCCGCGAACATGCATGACACCAAGCGTTTGCCACTGCTTGACCCAAATCTGCCTGAGGCTGCCCAGAGCAGAGCTATCACGCCACAGAATGCCATTTTAATCCATAACTTTTTTTTTTTTTTTTTTTTTTTAAAGGTCCACTTATAAAGGTCCACAGGATCACGCTTCTGTCTGTGGAAAAATGAAACTGATTTTGGTCGCCTGATGTCAAGCGTAGTGTATGAATACATATCTCTGTCATTTTGGCCTATTATGGCTCACCCTGTGGTTTTACCTGAGGATCAATAACTGCAGTCGTCAGGCAGACTGGTGACCTGTTTGGGCGGGGGAAGTACGTAGAGGACGTTAAGAGGCCACTTGGGTGTGCAGACACAAGGCTTTATGAATCAATAAGGAGAAATCATGCGACGGTACTTCAACTTGTCATTGCCACAGAGACGTTTTAGGCAATATGCCTCTCTTTGAAGTACAAAACAGCGATGGTGACTACTAGCAAAATGGGTACAGTTAAAAGGGAGTTTAGTACAGGGATTTGCTAGGGATTCTTTTCATAACGCCATGTCTAAAAGCGCTGGCTTATTTGAAATCTACTTTAAATCAAATGATATCCTCCGTCTTTTCAAAGCCTTTTTTCTTAGATACATGATGAAGATGTTTCCAAAAGCTAAAAGCACTAAAATGGATTTTGTTCCACAAGATGCTCATTGGTAATAGCTGAGATCATTCTATCTTAGATAAAGATTACTACCACAGTTATGGTGCTATGTACATCAAAAAGCAGATACAGATCAATCATTCAAATGTATGCCATTTATCGCCTCTATAGCTGTGGGCCTGAAACTTTCCTCAGGGTTTACAGCACTTAAGGAGATCATTTTCTACAATAATGTGCTTCATTGAGAGGAACTATACGCTACTGAGGTTTTAAAGAAGCTGCTATTCATAACTTTAATTGTAACCCACAAGGCCTCAATTTCATTTGACAAAATACTTTATAAACATTGAGTAACTTATAGGGGTGGATCACCAGAGGCCTCACGATACAATATCATCACGATACTTATGTCACGATACGATATTATTGCGATTTTAAACATATTGCAATATTCTGCGATATATTGCAATGTATTACCTTTTTTCCAACTTCAAATTTTTCCCAATTTCAAATGATGTCCCCAAAGGAAAATTTTGTCAAAATCTGTTTTATCTAAAAAGATACATTTCTCTGTCTGTTCATCTCACTTCAATTTTATTGCTGCAAAATGGGATTCTCAAGCAGACAGACTGACCAACACATAGCTATATCATAAAAGATCGATACTTGGCATATGTGTATCGATAAAGTATTGCCACGAAAAATATCGCGATACTATGCTGTATCGATTTTTTCCCCCACCCCTAGTAACTTATGGTTCTCTCATTTTTTGGGGGAACAAAACTCTTCATTATTTGACATTATCCTCTGCTAAAAACAGATTGTCCTGGATTCACCAGAGAATTCCCCCGTACCAAGAAACTATTCCACAAACCTGTCAGGATCTTTATTGCCATGTGACAAATATCTCGGCCAATGAAGAGCAAAATGGGATTTGCTCCATTGCCTGAATTATTGAAGTGGACAGTGTGAGAAATTTATGGCGCAAAATTCATCCACATTCCCTATGCATAATGTTTTAATAGGTTTCCATTCCCAATCCACCCCTCTCCGCATCCTCATTTCTCTTTGCACGAAATCCCATGTCATATTATGCAAGAGGGCTGACACAATGAGGTGTACCACTCCCAAAAATACACTCGCTTGCTGGTGTGTTCTTGCTGCCGTGTTTATGCTATCTAACAGGCCGACAGAGGGGTTTTCGTTAGCATTCCTGGTGCCTAAATCACCATACTGGATCAGTTGCTAGCTAGCGCTCCCGCCTTTTACTGGTATGATAATAAGCATGTGGGCTGTCGACAGGCTATAGGCCTACCTTCAGATAACACATCACCCTGCATACACATCTGCACCAACAGGAATAACACACAGCCACACACACACCAACTTGCATGTGAACACAAGATACTGGCGATCAAACTGTGGCACGATAGAGAGGAGACTTAAAATACTTTTCCCCTCTTCCTTTTGTTCCGTTTGTGATACCCATTGGAGAGGCTTCTGTTGCACAACCCTGATGTTCTTATGAAAGAATATGTGAGAGCAGATTAAAAAGGGGTCTGTTCTTTTTAAGGCCCCTTGTGCATGCCTTTCATTATCCTTATCCCCAAAAGACTGTCACTAATGCAGTCCTTTGAATTCATTTTATCAGTTGGTATTATTAGCTCTCACAGCTGGCTTTGACCTTGGCCATTCTTGTAGCCTAAAGTGAGCGTATTCTCAACTCTCCTTTGTATGCCTCTCGCCCTCCATCACTCTCTAGTAGATTTCAAAAAGGAATCTTGTGAACCATAATGAACTTAGGCCTACATTGCGTGTCCTCGCCACCGAGCGACCAGCAGCCTTCCCCCCACAAAGTTAAAAGCTATTCGGTGTCAAGTTTGAAAGTGAAGAAAATGCAGGCTTAGGGAAAACCTCGGCGTAAAGGCACAACATGATACAGACAAACAACTCGGCGGTGAAGGTCAGAAATATTGCCTTGCCAGTCAACAAGCTCGACAATGCTGATGGCCCGAATCTAATGAGAGCCCCTCGCATTAACGCAGCACTTTGTTCGTACTGTTAGGTGGCCACACAATCCTCTTTTTGACCGCTGTGGAAAAGGGCATGCCACAGTTAATCAAAACTCTAAAATAAAGGCTTTTGGGACATGTGCCAGTAACAAAAAATCCTAAACTCCCCCCTTGTCTCCCATTTTGGCTGACAGACAAGTTTTTTTTTCACCCCTCCCTCCCACCCCCTTTCAGTATGGCCAGACATTCTCCATCTCTGCAGTAGCCATGGCCTCACCAGGGTGAGGAGAGTGTGTTTACCACTGCTTGACCTAAATGTTTGCCCAGGGCCGGAGGCAGGCAGGGAGGGGATGGCAGGCCATTCCAAGCCACACGTCTCGAAAACCGGCACAAAGGCAAAACCCAAGACAGTTACTAAGTGCCAAACAGACTCTGCTCGCCTAGGGGTATACATGTTCCAACGGAATATTAAGTGCTGTTTTTTTTTTTTTTGCCAGGTTCATACAGTACAGTTATCCCCTGGGTTTCACCGTTTGACTTTCATAAGGAGTTTGAACAGTAAGTGTAATCAACCTCTGTGTGAAGATCTCCCAGTGGACAGGTATGATGTGTATTTAGTATGTGGACTTAATAATTTGTTACACACTGAAACATCGGGATGGGTTTCTGATGATCATGGTCATTAAATAGCATGTCAATTATTCAACTGCATGTCAGGAAATTAAACTTAATTACTACCAAAAAAAAAAAAAAAAGCTGAACCACTTGCCACAATGCAGCCAAGCCCTCAGGCTGTGCCACCCATACAGCATGGCAACGATGGTGTACACACAGTGTATGGAAGCACTGAGCCACGCTGTGATGTGTGTGAATGATGCTCGGGATTGAAATTCATCCCGACTTGAACATAAATGGGGCAGAAAACACAATAGAAGGTGAATGGAACAACATTAGAACCGCTTGACCTCAATGTTACCCTAAAGCTAGACTCTAGTGCCATCTATTGAAAACGTTTTCAACAAATCAGCATTCACAAACTGTGAACGGCTGGTTTCAAAACGGATTTGTTTCTGTTCTGCACAGCGTGAATGTATCACCTGATTGATCAAAAATGGACAAATCGATCATCCTCTGGCGAATGACTTGTTGATAAGGAAAATTGAGGGTGAGGGGAATCACAACAGCGTTTGTGCTTCATGCAATTTCATCTGCTTTAGTTTTGTTTAGACTTTAATTATTTCACAGTGACTAAAAAAGTCGATACTTGATTACGATTGCGACCAAGCGACGGAGACGCTCCGCATTGGAATTGTTGTTGCGGGAAACTTCCTATAAACTACGTGGCAGGCGATGGCGCATTAAAGCAGTGGAAAAAAAGTGGCATGTAATCTGGTGGAGTTCTGAGTGATTACCTTCTTGGAGCAGGCGGGAGTGAATGAGG